>NC_056626.2:288305392-288310392 GCF_002870075.4 Lactuca sativa
AACGAATTTCTCATTTTTTGTTCCATCGCTGGATAGAATGCAAAAGGAATAAAGGTTTATTATTCCCCGTCTATAAATATCCAAATTTTGATGCCTAATACCCCATAGATCGTTCGAACTGTATAGCAACAATAATCAATTTTAGCTTGAATGGTTTGTAGTGGAACCCTCCCCTCTCTGATCCATTCAACACGCGCAATTTCTTTTCCGTCGATACGTCCTGCAATTTGCACTTGAATTCCTTTTGTATCTGCTTGTTCAGTTAATTCTATAGCCTTTTTCATTGCTTTGCGAAAAGAAACTCTATTTTTTAATTGGCCCGCTATAAATTCTGCAAGAATATTAGGGTTTCCGTAAGGCTTTTCAATTCGTGTGATAGCAATGTTAAGTTTTCTATTTACAGAATGAAATTCTTTTTGTAAATTCATCTGTAATTCTTCGATTCCTCGGGGTCGACTTTCAATTAAGATTTTTGGAAATCCCATATAGATTATGATTTGGATCAGGTCGATTCTTTTTTGAATCTCTATACGTGCAATTCCCTCGACGCCAGAAGATGTTTTCATATTTTTTTTGTACATAATTCTGGATATAAGTTCTTATTTTTTTATCTTCTTGCAGACCCTCAGAATAATTTTTTGGTTGTGCGAACCAAAGGGAATGATGACCTTGGGTTGTACCAAGTCTGAAACCAATTGGATTTATTTTTTGTCCCATGTTCCCCCATTACTATACATATCATAATACGACATAGTTGTATGCTTTTTTTTCGATTTAGGTTTTTGTGACCATGTAATAGAGTCGGTATCTATATATTAATCTAAGGATATATCTTTCATTACAATAGTTATATGGCAGGTAGGTTTTTGTATCGCAAAACTACGCCCTCGAGCGCGAGGTTTTAATCTCTTCACAATAGTACCTTCATTGACTTCAGCTTTACTAATGACTAAATTTACTTCATTCGAACCCATATTGAAACTAGCATTTGCTGCTGCAGAATAAACTAATTTAAAAATTGGATAACATGCTCGATAAGGCATGAGTTCTAATATCATAAGTGTTTCTTCGTAGGAACGCCCACGAATTTGATCAATTACCCTTCGCGCTTTGTGAGCAGACATAGATATATGTTGACCTAAAGCGTATACTTCTGTTGTTCTCTTATTTAACATAAAGTTCGCCTCCTACTAATCAATGATAAATAGCTATATATATTATTATACATAAACAAACGTTTTTTAACGACGCGATCTATTATCGCTTTTTGCATGGCCTCGGAAATTTAAAGTAGGTGCAAATTCTCCCAATTTGTGTCCTACCATACGATCTGTTATATAAATAGGTAAATGTTCCTTTCCATTATGGATAGCAATAGTATGGCCGACCATTATGGGTATAATGGTAGATGCCCGCAAGAGATCTGGCGGGAAAAGTCTTCCTAAATTTATACCATCCGTTTTTTTATATGGGACTACAGGTTGAACCAAAACAAAATACTTTTTTTCATACCTCGAAAGTTTCATTCGTTGGATATAGAGCCAATTTTTCAATTTTTTGTATTCTTTGGAATTTGGTTTTCCCCCTCCTGGCGGTATCAATCGGAATGCCTTATTTGTCTTTCCAGGAAAATGGATATCTCCAGAAAAGATTATCAGTTTCATTTTTTCTGCTTTTTTCTTCACTCGGACCAATCCGCCTACCCGACTTCTTCTATTGAAAGTGATTTGTGTATCTGCCCCAATAATACTATTGTGCCGTACCATTATGGAAGAAGATTCGGACAAAATGTGGACTTCCACGGGAATAAAAAAAATGGATTTACTTCCTTTTGGTATTTTGGCCACCAAAGCTGTATGCATTATATGAACAGAAAGCAACCGTCCGGGATCATTCAATAGAACGGTATGAACACGATACCAAGGCAAACCCATGGAAATACCCCTTTATGAAAGAAAAAAGACACTACGTAACTTTATTGCATTGGAAATATACTATGACTATGTTATGGACCCCCTCTTTAGTGGATTATTTCAACGCAAGGGTTCATATTTGTTCTATTCTGTTGGTAATAATGGAACAATTTTGTTCGTAGGAACAAAGAGAAGCAGATTTATTCTATACTCGATAAGTACCAATACGCAATGGGGAGGTTAATGCCATTTTATATGAGCGAATGTGCCCATACTTGTTCATCATTAAAGGACACTATTCGTAATAATTTTCCCTTATTTTTTCTGACTTTCTTTATAAATTTTTCTAATTTATGAATAAAATATGATAATAAAATATGATTAGGATAAAGTAGAATATTATAAAGATAATTATAAAGATAATAAAGGCTTTGTTACGTTTCCACATCAAAGTAAAATCTAGTACTGAGTTCTTTTTTCTTTCATTTTGACATATAGTGCGACTTGTCAGATATATTGGGTCATATGGGATTTCCCCGTTTTCTCCCCAATCGAGATATCCTCTGTTTCGCCCACGAAAGATTAATTGAATCATCAAAAATTTGGAGCGTGAAGTGCAATTAGATCCATTTTTGGGGGGGATTCAAATTACTATTATCAATTAGAAGAATTTATGGTTGGCTTAATTGGACTACTACATTGAAGTATCCAGGCTCCGTTTAAAAAAAACCAAGTGATAATATATCTATTTTATATAATAAAGGATTCCTATTTTTATTTGATTTGAAAGAAATCCTTTTTTGTAAGTAGAAGTTATTTCAAACTCTTATGTTAATCAATCGAGTAATATGCATGAAGCCGTCAACTATTTTACGGAATGCGTGAATTAAAAAAAAAAAGAAGGCATAAGAAAAAGAAGTGGTAATGGGAGCATTTGTACTATATGTGCAAATCAAAATCGGGCGGATCTTTACCCGGAGTAGAGCATAAACCTAAAAAGATTAAAGAGGCCCATTTAAGAACAAGAAAATAACATTGTGATTTGGATTGAATCGCGATGAAAGAATCCATCAATGAGAAGTTAATTGGATAAGTTTAATGAATTCTTTTTTGATATTATACGTTAATAAGGAAAGGAAGACAAACTCGTGTTTAGTGAAAAATAAAAGAAAATCCTTTTTTATAAGTTAGAAGGAACTTGCTATGAAAAAATAAAAAGTATTGGAATCTACACATTGATTCTTTTTTTTTTGAACCGTATGCATCAAAAGACGCCTGTACGGTTCCGAAGGGATTTGACCCTAATCAACCGACTTTATCAAGAAAGATTACTTTTTTTAGGTCAAGAGGTTGATAGCGAGATCTCGAATCAACTTATTGTTCTTATGATATATCTCAGTATCGAGGATGATACCAAAGATCTGTATTTGTTTATAAACTCTCCTGGCGGATGGGTAATACCGGGGGTGGCTCTTTATGATACTATGCAATTTGTGCAACCAGATGTACATACAATATGCATGGGATCAGCCGCTTCAATGGGATCTTTTATCCTGGTCGGAGGAGAAATTACCAAACGTCTAGCATTCCCTCACGCTTGGCGCCAATGAGGCTTTTATTTGAGAGAAAAAAGAAGACTATGCCTTCGCCATATGAAATATGAATATTAAGTAATAATAGCATGGCACTTTGAATTCGATATAAGAAATTTTGTTTTCAAAACAGTAGATTATGTATCGAGAGAGTAATATGAGAAAAAGGTATTTCCGATTTTCTTATCGGAAGTCCAGTTCAGCGTCACAAACTTTTTTTCACACCAGAGGTCTCTTAACAATATTTATAGAGCGAAAAAAAAAACAAGATTCTTTTTTCCTTAGTTTATTTGATCAAATAAAAAAGCAACTTTGGGATTGCTTAATCACAGACAAATCACAGACAAAAAAATATAATAAAATAAATATATAAAGCAACGGAGCCATCATAGTATTTTTGAATTCCTCCGAAAGGAAGGGTGGTAAGTTGATCAGACCTTATGATTGGTGTTTATCCCCAAAGAGACCTTTTATAAACACACACAAAGGATTTACTTGTTACTAATATAGCCTAGCCTCTGTTCTTCTTTAGACCCTTTTTTCACTCCGATAGTATCCTAGATTGCATCAATGCAGAGGAAATGAATGCATTTGTATACTATATAAATTCAATCTGAAGTTAGGTGAACTAGATCTTACGGAGCCTGCTCATGTATGACATGATTCCTATCTGATCATAGAAAAGATTCTCTTTAAGCGAACCAGCCTATCCTCTGTATGGGCTTACATGATGGTTGGAACAAAGACACATTTGGTTGTGAATTAAATGTGGCAGATAATCAGATATCTGCACAGACCAATCAATAGTTCAAGTCACACACTCCCATAATCCATTTTCTCTTCGGAAAATTCCCTTCAACTATTTATGTCAAATAAAAAATATTGCGGAGTTCAAGGGAAATATCCAAATACATGTCTTATTATTTTCAATAATCCATACTTGTAGCAATAAAATACTATTGTTCCTACCCCAAGTGATAAATGATGAATTCAAAAGATCGATGCTATCTCTTCTCTATAAAGGACCAGAAATACCTTGTTTACGTATCATTGGGAAGTGCATTAACATAAATACGGCAGTAAGAAGTGGCAATACAAAAGTGTGTAAACTATAAAAACGAGTCAAAGTGGATTGTCCCACACTAGCACTTCCGCGCAATAATTCTACCAAAGGTGATCCTATTACAGGAATAGCTTCAGGTACACCTGTTACAATTTTCACTGCCCAATAACCAATTTGGTCCCGAGGTAAGGAATAACCAGTTACACCAAAAGATGCAGTCAATACACCCAGAACCACACCTGTAACCCAAGTTAATTCGCGAGGTTTTTTAAATCCACCGGTGAGATATACACGAAATACATGTAGGATCATCATTAGGACCATCATACTTGCCGACCATCGATGAACTGATCGGATTAACCAACCAAAATTAGCTTCACTCATGAATGTTTGGAATCCATATTATGCAAGGAGACATTGCTTTTGCTAATT